>NC_136067.1:2131749471-2131789626 GCF_964261635.1 Lissotriton helveticus
CTGATAGAGTTCACCCTGCCTGCCGCGCTCCGCAGGCTCCATGGCTTTGCTGTCTTGCAAGGCTCCCGTGTGTCAGTGGAGTCCGAGCTACCCTTCCTGATAGAGTTCACCCAGCCTGCCGCGCTCCGGAGGCTCCATGGCTTTGCTGTCTTGCAAGGCTCCCGTGTGTCAGTGGAGTCGGAGCTACCCTTCCTGATACAGTTCACCCAGCCTGCCGCGCTCCCGAGGCTCCATGGCCTTGGCCGTCTTGCAAGGCTCCTGTGTGTCAGTGGAGTCAGAGCTACCTTTCCTGATAGAGTTCACCCAGCCTGCCGCCCTCCGGAGGCTCCATGGCTTTGCTGTCTTGCAAGGCTCCCGTGTGTCAGTGGAGTCGGAGCTACCCTTCCTGATAGAGTTCACCCTGCCTGCCGCGCTCCGGAGGCTCCATGGCTTTGAGGTCTTGCAAGGCTCCTGTGTGTCAGTGGAGTCGGAGCTACCCTTCCTGATACAGTTCACCCAGCCTGCCGCGCTCCCGAGACTCCATGGCTTTGGCCGTCTTGCAAGGCTCCTGTGTGTCAGTGGAGTCAGAGCTACCCTTCCTGATAGAGTTCACCCTGCCTGCCGCGCTCCGGAGGCTCCATGGCTTTGCTGTCTTGCAAGGCTCCTGTGTGTCAGTGGAGTCGGAGCTACCCTTCCTGATAGAGTTCACCCAGCCTGCCGCCCACGGAGTCTTCATGGCGTTGGCTGTCTTGCAAGGCTCCCGTGTGTCAGTGGAGTCAGAGTTACCCTTCCTGATAGAGTTCACCCTGCCTGCCGCGCTCCGGAGGCTCCATGGCTTTGCTGTCTTGCAAGGCTCCCGTGTGTCAGTGGAGTCAGAGCTACCCTTCCTGATAGAGTTCACCCAGCCTGCCGCGCTCCGGAGGCTCCATGGCTTTGCTGTCTTGCAAGGCTCCTGTGTGTCAGTGGAGTCGGAGCTACCCTTCCTGATAGAGTTCACCCAGCCTGCCGCCCACGGAGTCTTCATGGCGTTGGCTGTCTTGCAAGGCTCCCGTGTGTCAGTGGAGTCAGAGTTACCCTTCCTGATAGAGTTCACCCTGCCTGCCGCGCTCCGGAGGCTCCATGGCTTTGCTGTCTTGCAAGGCTCCCGTGTGTCAGTGGAGTCAGAGCTACCCTTCCTGATAGAGTTCCCCCAGCCTGCCGCGCTCCGGAGGCTCCATGGCTTTGCTGTCTTGCAAGGCTCCCGTGTGTCAGTGGAGTCAGAGCTACCCTTCCTGATAGAGTTCACCCTGCCGTGCTCCGGAGGCTCCATGGCTTTGGCTGTCTTGCAAGGCTCCCGTGTGTCAGTGGAGTCAGAGCTACCCTTCCTGATAGAGTTCACCCTGCCTGCCGCGCTCCGGAGGCTCCATGGCTTTGGTGCCTTGCAAGGCTCCTGTGTGTCAGTGGAGTCGGAGCTACCCTTCCTGATACAGTTCACCCAGCCTGCCGCGCTCCCGAGGCTCCATGGCTTTGGCCGTCTTGCAAGGCTCCTGTGTGTCAGTGGAGTCAGAGCTACCCTTCCTGATAGAGTTCACCCTGCCTGCCGCGCTCCGGAGGCTCCATGGCTTTGCTGTCTTGCAAGGCTCCTGTGTGTCAGTGGAGTCGGAGCTACCCTTCCTGATAGAGTTCACCCAGCCTGCCGCCCACGGAGTCTTCATGGCGTTGGCTGTCTTGCAAGGCTCCCGTGTGTCAGTGGAGTCAGAGTTACCCTTCCTGATAGAGTTCACCCTGCCTGCCGCGCTCCGGAGGCTCCATGGCTTTGCTGTCTTGCAAGGCTCCCGTGTGTCAGTGGAGTCAGAGCTACCCTTCCTGATAGAGTTCACCCAGCCTGCCGCGCTCCGGAGGCTCCATGACTTTGCTGTCTTGCAAGGCTCCTGTGTGTCAGTGGAGTCGGAGCTACCCTTCCTGATAGAGTTCACCCAGCCTGCCGCCCACGGAGTCTTCATGGCGTTGGCTGTCTTGCAAGGCTCCCGTGTGTCAGTGGAGTCGGAGCTACCCTTCCTGATAGAGTTCACCCTGCCTGCCGCGCTCCGGAGGCTCCATGGCTTTGCTGTCTTGCAAGGCTCCCGTGTGTCAGTGGAGTCAGAGCTACCCTTCCTGATAGAGTTCACCCTGCCGTGCTTCGGAGGCTCCATGGCTTTGGCTGTCTTGCAAGGCTCCCGTGTGTCAGTGGAGTCAGAGCTACCCTTCCTGATAGAGTTCACCCTGCCGTGCTCCGGAGGCTCCATGGCTTTGGTGCCTTGCAAGGCTCCCGTGTGTCAGTGGAGTCGGAGCTACCCTTCCTGATAGAGTTCACCCTGCCGTGCTCCCGAGGCTCCATGGCTTTGGTGCCTTGCAAGGCTCCCGTGTGTCAGTGGAGTCAGTGGTAACCTTCCTGATAGAGATCACCCAGCCTCAGGAGCAGTCCACAGAAGTCTCTTCCTGATAGAGATCACCCAGCCTCAGGAGCAGTCCACAGAAGTCTTGTGGGAACCTTCCAGAGTCTCACAGCAGGGCCAATCCTGCCACGGCAGGAGAGCAGCGTCTCATTTCAGCTCGTGCCCACTAGTTAGCAAAACAAAAACCGGACTACCCAAATACGGGCTGGCTACTATTTCCGGTAATTTACCCTGCTAATTAACTAACCAATAAAAGGGCTAGGCCCACGTACAGACACCGCACTCTCAGAGGAGCCGCGTACGGGGCCAGAAGGAGCGAATCTCTCCTCCAGGTCGTGAGTATGGCAGCGGTACAACAAAGGAGGACTACTATGTGAGTAATTAGGATTCTAAAAATGCGTATTCCTTACAGGTAGCAGTTTGGCACGACAACTCCTACGTTGAGAGGCTCATGAGGCATTCCAGATGGTCTAGACAAGTATGAACTAACCAACTTATCAGATCAAACCCCTGATATAATTATGACTCAGAAACTGAATTATCCTTAACAAATAGAGCGTGTTTTATGTTTTTTGTATGTATGTCTTGTATGTGGTATTTTTTTACAGGGCACGACATCACAGATAGTATGACCCCATGTGTCTAGTGATAGCAGCCCACACTATATATAATTATATATATTTTTTACAGGTCACTGTACCTCCCAAACTATGGGGAACGGATCACCAGACCACTGTTTTTTCCTTTCAGGTTTTGCAAGTGGCAGAAACCATTGACTTTCAAGTTGTAGGTACATTTAGCCTGCATTATATTGCACTATTCAATAATTATCAATTTTTTTTGTAAAGATAGGTGAGTAGGGTATGGGATTTATACAACCCGTCCTGAAGAAGGAGCTTACACTCCGAAACATGTCGACGCATGCAGGAGGTAATGTACATTATATTGCATAAATACCTCCAACTTCACGTTTTTAGTAGTATCAGCCCGGGGGCCAATTAAAAATTATTTTTTGTCTACCCCACGAGCCAGGTCCTTTTTAATCTTTACTATCACTCACTTGATAACCCCACCACTCACGCACATTATACTTTTTTTAAACCCTCACATGCACCCCACATAGATACAAAAGTAAGGCTCCCGCGTAGCCGTAGGTCGCAGCACGCCGCATCCTGTAGAGGGGTGCGAAGACCCCTATGATGAAGCATGACACCAAGGGTCATTTTGTTGCGTGAGGGGTATTTTACACACACTGTGTGCTCCCCACCACTGTAGAGAACAATCTCTTTTCAAGGTTGGATTCTTACTGTTTATGCATCTACTGATAGGGAGAACAAATCCAATACATTCTCTCTCACTCCCCCTTTTTGTTACTTTTATAATTCTGACAAGTGCCACTGGCCTGAACCCAGGGCCTTTAACGAGGGGGAGAGCCTTTAATAACCGGAATAGCCTGAGGCTCAAGGTAGAATGTTCTAATTTAAAGAGGGAGAAAGACAAGCATTGGAATGTTGAAGCAGAGGGTGTGTATCAACCATGACAAGCCTAGAGCTACTTCAGTCGTCTTTAACCTCTTCCATGCTTGTGACGGCCGGGAGCCGTCACGCGTCACGGTGGGCGTGTGCGCAGGATGGCCCCCCGTCCGTCCAAATCCCTGCCCACTAATGAAAACTCCTGCAAAGCGCGGAAATGTTGTGCGCACGGAAGGGGTTACTGGAGCTCTCAACATTCCAATGTTATAAAAACAGTTCCACCCCCCGGCGGATCATCTTCCGAGAGTGGTCAGTGACTTTGTGGACCTGCTAAGGAGAACACTCCCACAAACACAAATGGGAGATTAATTTATAAGCACTTCAAGAGCACTTTTAAAGTGGGGAACACCCACTGTCCATCTTCTTGCTACTGCAAAAAAAAAAAAGTGCCCAAGCTCCGGCTTCAGGAACTGAGATCCACAGTCCAGAAGCAGTACCCCCTGGATGAATTAGTCAGACATTTTTGCCTTCACCACCACTGATTCTGTATGTAGTGGGGTAAGGGAGGCACACAACCACGAGGAGCATTTTTATCCTTTTTAAAAAAAGTACTGTATTTTTTGTCTGCTTTACCTGTGGGGACGGAGTTGTGTTTAATACTCCGGGGGTGGCTGACATCTTGGGAGGAGAGGTTCAGCGGCATAGTTGCTTGGGGAATTCTCGCGCCCGGGGTCAAAAGGGGCGGAGGCGCGCCAGAGGCAAGCCCGTCTGCGCCCGTCCGCGCCCAGCCGGGACCAGGGGCCAGGACCCTGGGTCGGTCAGGGGGAGGATCCTGTGCCTATACAGCCTCACAGCTAAAGCTGCTGCGTGTCCCACACAGATGCCAGTCTTGTTTGGGACCCCTATTCATTTATAAATCATGCCCACAATGTCCCTTAGTCCTGGATACGGGCAGTTTGGCGGATAAGAACTTTCCTCCAGCCACTAAGTACAAAATGTGTTTGCTTAACTGCCGTTCACTCTCTAAGCATGCGCTAGAAATACGGTTACTTTTGGAAAATCATGGTCCTGATGTTATGTTTCTTACTGAAACTTGGCTCACGGACTGGTCTACTCCAGCTGTGGTCCAGGCACGTCCATTGGGATACTACATCCAAAGGCAAGACCGTGTAGTGAGTAGAGGCGGGGGCTTGCTATTATCTATAGAGAGCCTTTTAGTTGCCGAATTAAAGATGGGTTGATCCGCGATTGTGAAAGATGCTCCTTCGCCATAAATTTTACTCCCAACATGTACCTTTTCAGGTATTTTAATCTATCGGCCGCCAGGAGTCATTGGCTCTTTCAATATGGATCTAATTGAAAATATAGCTAATCCTATAAGCACTTTACTGAATTATTCAGTGTTAGGCGACCTAAATCTGCACTTGGAAGAAAGAACTGTATCTAATGTGGAAGAATTAGTTGACTCATTAGGTGCGCTATTGCTTATGCAGAAAGTGAAGGGACCGACCCATATTAAGGGACATCTTCTTGACGCTATTTTTACTAACTCTTACCTAGCAGTTGATAATCCTATTCCGATACTTTGGAGCGACCACTACTTGATTCCCTTCTCCTGGCCTCCACCTATAAAGGAGATGTCAGGAAACCATATGAAAAAGTTCAGTCGAACCTGGTCAAAAATCCCTCTGGAAACCTGGCCAGCCATCCTCACAGATACCTGCCCGGCACTTGATGATGACCCAGAAGTAGCTAATGGACAATTTAATAATTGGATCGAAGCCTCCTTGGACCAGATAGCCCCAATAAAATGCAGAGATATTAAACAAGGCCCAAAAAGAATTGCATGGTATACCCCTAAGTTAAAAGATCTGAAACACAAATGCAAACAGTTAGAGAGACAGTGGAGGAAAGATTACTCATCAGAGAAAAAGCAAGTTTACCGTGAAGCTATAAAACTTTATAAATTAGAAATCTGCATTGCGCAATCAAAATTCTACAAGGCAAAAATTGTAATAGCATCAAACACTCCTCGAGAAATCTTTACAATATTTAGATCTCTTACCACTCCCCCAACCAATATAGTTAAGTTTAGGGATTTACTGGGCAGATGTAAGGACCTTGCTGATTTTTTCCATGCTAAAATCGAGGCGATCTATTCAGCCTTCCAAACAGCTGGTAATCTGGATAATGAACAACAATCAGAAGTAAAAAAAGACTCCTTACAACCTAGTCTCGAATCCTTTCCGCCTCTGAAGCCTGAGGGCACGACTTATTGGCCTGCTGCGCGCTTGCGCGACTTGCTATCACTTTCCTGATTTTAGCCTTTTTAAAAATACATTTGCACTTGATTTACTCGCGCTGCGCGATTACAGGACGCAGGCGCCCTTGACCTTGTGGATATACTTGGGAACATTAGTGAGATCTTACCTGCACTATAATTGTTTGGCACCCGCATTTTACGGGACTGAGGAATAGTTAGGGCTTGCTGAGACCGCATCGTGCCGTTTAGGCCACCATATTGGGTGTGGCCATCCAGGAGGTGACAATTCATAGGCGCCATCTTGGGTGAGGGGCCAGCGGCTTGCCCTCACAGGACTCCTGCGCTCTACGGTACTTAAGATGGACACCCCACAGGCGCGCAGCGGGCGCGACGAAGGCGCGCCAGATGTAAGCCCGTTTGCGCCCGTTCGCGCTACGGATGCGCCTAGCGCTAGTCGTGCTGCCTCTTCTGCTAGCCCCCGTAAGGTTTATTCTAGGGTAGAGCTTATGCAGCTTGGGCAGGATTTACTTATTTGCAACCAGCAGGATTCTACCACTCGCACTGCGGAGGTGCTTGTTTGTGGCCTGCTCAACGTCCGGTCTCTTTGTAAGCATCATGTTGAGATTACATTTCTTATCGAGTCCCAAGGGCTGGATGTACTCTTTCTTACAGAGACATGGACGCGGGCGGATAGCGATGTTGAACTTGGACTGGCCTGTCCGCCGGGCTACAAAATTAGGCATACTCCCCGCCTGAAGAATAGAGGTGGAGGAATAGGATTCATTTTTAGAGATACTTTGGCCCTTACTCAATTGGAGAATAAGGAGGTGCAAGGCTTCGAACTTATGGGGTTCTCCTTTAAAGGTCAGAAAGTAGTATTGCACTCTGGCGTGCTTTGTTACAGGCCACCGGGTAATGCATTATCATGTTTGCCTGAGTTGATTGATCTTATTTATGATCTATCTAACTCTCAAGCCAGGCTAATAATTCTGGGAGATTTCAATCTGTGGCCGAATGGGCCTTTAGATACAGCTTATAGTGATCTGTGCCAGGCTTGCAGCAATATTCAGCTGCAACAGTTGGTACTCTCTACGACCCATTCGAAGGGCCATATCCTGGACCTAGTCTTCGCGGATGCCACTCAGGTGGTGTTGAATGACATAATTCCTCAGTGTTGGACGGACCATGCACTTGTTATTTTCTCTCTTTATCTTCCGGCTGAATCTTTGAGAGATGCTGGGTCTGGACCTGCCAAGTTTTGTAGGCCGTGGCCCAGACTTTTGAAAACCCCCGTTTTACCAACTCTACTTCCTGGTGGTTTTGTCTTGGGGAGAAACGTAGAAGAGAGCTATTCTAGTCTGTGCCAGCAAATTTCCAACTCCTTGGATAGGGTGGTTCCTTTACGCAGATCAAGGGTCAGACAGAAACGTGCCATGTCTTGCTACTCCAATGATCTTCTTCAGTTAAAGCTGCGAAGCAAACAGGCAGAAAGAGCTTGGAGGAAGCACTACTCAGATCCGGCAAGAGTTCTTTTCAAGCAGACATTGCAGGAATACAAAGCACAGATTAAGTGTGCAAAAGGCACGTACCTTGAGGACACGTTGAAACTGGCGACAAATAAGTCGCAGACCTTGTTTAAAATTGTCAACGATCTTTCTCGACCGGCATGTGCTATGAATAACATTCCTGCTTCTCAGGCCTTATGTGACTCCTTGGCAGCCGCATTCGAAGATAAGATCGCTACTATCTTGAGCGGACTCTCTAGTTCAGGCTCTTCGTATCCCCAGCCTTTGGTGCCTCCTGCACCTTTATCTATTCCGGGTGACCGGGTAGGATTGATTGGCCAGCCACAGCTGAATTGCTTCTTTCTCCCTCCGTTTGATGACTTTTGTAAATTAGCGGAGGTTGTGCCTTCGGGCTCTCCAATGGATCCACTGCCTCATAAATTCTTGAAACTTTTTCAGGAAGAACTCTTTCGTCCATTGTACTCCATTTGTCAACAGTCTTTTAATACCGCTACGGTCCCAGAGTGCTGGAAATTGGCTGTGGTTTCCCCTCTCTTGAAGAAGCCCACACTTGATCCCATTTGTCCGGCGAACTATAGGCCTATCTCATTGCTTCCTTTTCCGGTTAAGATCATGGAGAAGCTTGTGACCCAGTCCCTGTCCAGATTTCTTGAAGCTAACATCTGTCTGGACGTGGCCCAGTTCGGCTTCCGGCCAGCTCATGGCACGGAATCCGCGCTGGTGGTCGTGCTGGACAATCTACGTTCACTGGTCGACATTGGTCGGGCAGCCTTTTTAGTGCTGCTCGACATGTCGGCCGCGTTCGACACGGTCAGCCACGCCACTCTTATCAGCAGACTGGAGGAGATTGGGGTAACAGGGCTGGCACGGGATTGGCTAGTTTCGTATTCACACAATAGGCATCAAGTGGTGGCGCTGCCGCCTTTCAGATCAGGCGTCCGAAGAGTGGGGCAGGGTGTGCCTCAGGGGTCGGCCATCAGCCCAATCTTGTTTAATTTGTATCTCCGCCCTCTGATCCATTTGATTAAATCCTTCGGTATCTCGGTAATTAATTATGCCGATGATACTCAGCTTATTTTCTCTTTGGAAGGCAAAGATGCTGTATCCTTAGAGACCTTTAATCGCTGTATGACAGCAACTGCAGACTGGTTGCGTAACAACTCGCTCCAGTTCAACGGGTCTAAGACGGAGGTGTTGTACTGCTCAAATGATCGTATTCCGCGTCCCCTGCCAGATGATTTCTGCAAAAAACATAGTTGATGGACAGAATGTAGAACAATGTCATACATTCACCCCAGTACAAGGATCTGGGCCTAAATCCATCGTTTCTTTGCACTCCACACCACCCTGGGTTAGACACTGGCCAACATCTTCTCTGGGAGCGGTAGCGGCTGCAGAGTCTGCTCGTAACTTGGGGGACATGTTTGGCCCTAATCTACAATTGGATGCTTTCGCCAATAAAACAGTGGCCACATGATTGATGCTACTCCGTACACTACGCAAAGCTCTTCCTATGCTTCCGGCACAGGCCGGACCTGAGGTGCTGCGTGGGATCATTCTTAGCAGGTTAGATTACTGCAACGCACTGCTCCTGGGAGCGCCTAAAACTCTTCCTGTGCTTCCGGCACAGGCCGGACCTGAGGTGCTGCGTGGGATCATTCTTAGCAGGTTAGATTACTGCAACGCACTGCTCTGGGAGCGCCTAAAACTCTTCCTATGCTTCCGGCACAGGCCGGACCTGAGGTGCTGCGTGGGATCATTCTTAGCAGGTTAGATTACTGCAACGCACTGCTCTGGGAGCGCCTAAAACTCTTCCTATGCTTCCGGCACAGGCCAGACCTGAGGTGCTGCGTGGGATCATTCTTAGCAGGTTAGATTATTGCAACGCACTGCTCTGGGAGCGCCTAAAACTCTTCCTATGCGTCCGGCACAGGCCAGACCTGAGGTGCTGCGTGGGATCATTCTTAGCAGGTTAGATTACTGCAACGCACTGCTCCTGGGAGCGCCTAAAACTCTTCCTATGCTTCCGGCACAGGCCGGACCTGAGGTGCTGCGTGGGATCATTCTTAGCAGGTTAGATTACTGCAACGCACTGCTCTGGGAGCGCCTAAAACTCTTCCTATGCTTCCGGCACAGGCCGGACCTGAGGTAGTGCGTGGGATCATTCTTAGCAGGTTAGATTACTGCAACGCACTGCTTCTGGGAGCGCCTAAAACTCTTCCTATGCTTCCGGCACAGGCCGGACCTGAGGTGCTGCGTGGGATCATTCTTAGCAGGTTAGATTACTGCAACGCACTGCTCTGGGAGCACCTAAAACTCTTCCTATGCTTCCGGCACAGGCCGGACCTGAGGTGCTGCGTGGGATCATTCTTAGCAGGTTACTGCAACGCACTGCTCTGGGAGCGCCTAAAACTCTTCCTGTGCTTCCGGCACAGGCTGGACCTGAGGTGCTGCGTGGGATCATTCTTAGCAGGTTAGATTACTGCAACGCACTGCTCTGGGAGCGCCTAAAACTCTTCCTATGCTTCCGGCACAGGCCGGACCTGAGGTGCTGCGTGGGATCATTCTTAGCAGGTTAGATCACTGCAACGCACTGCTTCTGGGAGCGCCTAAAACTCTTCCTCTGCTTCCGGCACAGGCCAGACCTGAGGTGCTGCGTGGGATCATTCTTAGCAGGTTAGATTACTGCAACGCACTGCTCTGGGAGCGCCTAAAACTCTTCCTATGCTTCCGGCACAGGCCGGACCTGAGGTGCTGCGTGGGATCATTCTTAGCAGGTTAGATTACTGCAACGCACTGCTTCTGGGAATGCCTAAAACTCTTCCTATGCTTCCGGCACAGGCCGGACCTGAGGTGCTGCGTGGGATCATTCTTAGCAGGTTAGATTACTGCAACGCACTGCTCTGGGAGCGCCTAAAACTCTTCCTCTGCTTCCGGCACAGGCCGGACCTGAGGTGCTGCGTGGGATCATTCTTAGCAGGTTAGATTACTGCAACGCACTGCTCTGGGAGCGCCTAAAACTCTTCCTATGCTTCCGGCACAGGCTGGACCTGAGGTGCTGCGTGGGATCATTCTTAGCAGGTTAGATTACTGCAACGCACTGCTCTGGGAGCGCCTAAAACTCTTCCTATGCTTCCGGCACAGGCCGGACCTGAGGTGCTGCGTGGGATCATTCTTAGCAGGTTAGATTACTGCAACGCACTGCTTCTGGGAGCGCCTAAAACTCTTCCTATGCTTCCGGCACAGGCCGGACCTGAGGTGCTGCGTGGGATCATTCTTAGCAGGTTAGATTACTGCAACGCACTGCTCTGGGAGCGCCTAAAACTCTTCCTATGCTTCCGGCACAGGCCGGACCTGAGGTGCTGCGTGGGATCATTCTTAGCAGGTTAGATTACTGCAACGCACTGCTCTGGGAGCGCCTAAAACTCTTCCTATGCGTCCGGCACAGGCCGGACCTGAGGTGCTGCGTGGGATCATTCTTAGCAGGTTAGATTACTGCAACGCACTGCTCTGGGAGCGCCTAAAACTCTTCCTATGCTTCCGGCACAGGCCGGACCTGAGGTGCTGCGCGGGATCATTCTTAGCAGGTTAGATTACTGCAACGCACTGCTCTGGGAGCGCCTAAAACTCTTCCTGTGCTTCCGGCACAGGCCGGACCTGAGGTGCTGCTCGGGATCATTCTTAGCAGGTTAGATTACTGCAACGCACTGCTCCTGGGAGCGCCTAAAACTCTTCCTATGCTTCCGGCACAGGCCGGACCTGAGGTGCTGCGTGGGATCATTCTTAGCAGGTTAGATTACTGCAACGCACTGCTCTGGGAGCACCTAAAACTCTTCCTATGCTTCCGGCACAGGCCGGACCTGAGGTGCTGCGTGGGATCATTCTTAGCAGGTTAGATTACTGCAACGCACTGCTTCTGGGAGCGCCTAAAACTCTTCCTATGCTTCCGGCACAGGCCGGACCTGAGGTGCTGCGTGGGATCATTCTTAGCAGGTTAGATTACTGCAACGCACTGCTCTGGGAGCGCCTAAAACTCTTCCTATGCTTCCGGCACAGGCCGGACCTGAGGTGCTGCGTGGGATCATTCTTAGCAGGTTAGATTACTGCAACGCACTGCTCTGGGAGCGCCTAAAACTCTTCCTATGCTTCCGGCACAGGCCGGACCTGAGGTGCTGCGTGGGATCATTCTTAGCAGGTTAGATTACTGCAACGCACTGCTCTGGGAGCGCCTAAAACTCTTCCTATGCTTCCGGCACAGGCCGGACCTGAGGTGCTGCGTGGGATCATTCTTAGCAGGTTAGATTACTGCAACGCACTGCTCCTGGGAGCGCCTAAAACTCTTCCTATGCGTCCGGCACAGGCCGGACCTGAGGTGCTGCGTGGGATCATTCTTAGCAGGTTAGATTACTGCAACGCACTGCTCTGGGAGCGCCTAAAACTCTTCTTATGCTTCCGGCACAGGCCGGACCTGAGGTGCTGCGTGGGATCATTCTTAGCAGGTTAGATTACTGCAACGCACTGCTTCTGGGAGCGCCTAAAACTCTTCTTATGCTTCCGGCACAGGCTGGACCTGAGGTGCTGCGTGGGATCATTCTTAGCAGGTTAGATTACTGCAACGCACTGCTCTGGGAGCGCCTAAAACTCTTCCTATGCTTCCGGCACAGGCCGGACCTGAGGTGCTGCGTGGGATCATTCTTAGCAGGTTAGATTACTGCAACGCACTGCTTCTGGGAGCGCCTAAAACTCTTCCTATGCTTCCGGCACAGGCCGGACCTGAGGTGCTGCGTGGGATCATTCTTAGCAGGTTAGATTACTGCAACGCACTGCTCTGGGAGCGCCTAAAACTCTTCCTATGCTTCCGGCACAGGCCAGACCTGAGGTGCTGCGTGGGATCATTCTTAGCAGGTTAGATTACTGCAACGCACTGCTTCTGGGAGCGCCTAAAACTCTTCCTATGCTTCCGGCACAGGCCGGACCTGAGGTGCTGCGTGGGATCATTCTTAGCAGGTTACTGCAACGCACTGCTTCTGGGAGCGCCTAAAACTCTTCCTATGCTTCCGGCACAGGCCGGACCTGAGGTGCTGCGCGGGATCATTCTTAGCAGGTTAGATTACTGCAACGCACTGCTCTGGGAGCGCCTAAAACTCTTCCTGTGCTTCCGGCACAGGCCGGACCTGAGGTGCTGCGTGGGATCATTCTTAGCAGGTTAGATTACTGCAACGCACTGCTTCTGGGAGCGCCTAAAACTCTTCCTATGCTTCCGGCACAGGCCGGACCTGAGGTGCTGCGTGGGATCATTCTTAGCAGGTTAGATTACTGCAACGCACTGCTTCTGGGAGCGCCTAAAACTCTTCCTATGCTTCCGGCACAGGCCGGACCTGAGGTGCTGCGTGGGATCATTCTTAGCAGGTTAGATTACTGCAACGCACTGCTTCTGGGAGCGCCTAAAACTCTTCCTATGCTTCCGGCACAGGCCGGACCTGAGGTGCTGCGTGGGATCATTCTTAGCAGGTTAGATTACTGCAACGCACTGCTCTGGGAGCGCCTAAAACTCTTCCTCTGCTTCCGGCACAGGCCAGACCTGAGGTGCTGGGTGGGATCATTCTTAGCAGGTTAGATTACTGCACGCACTGCTTCTGGGAGCGCCTAAAACTCTTCCTCTGCTTCCGGCACAGGCCAGACCTGAGGTGCTGGGTGGGATCATTCTTAGCAGGTTAGATTACTGCAACGCACTGCTCTGGGAGCGCCTAAAACTCTTCCTATGCTTCCGGCACAGGCCGGACCTGAGGTGCTGCGTGGGATCATTCTTAGCAGGTTAGATTACTGCAACGCACTGCTTCTGGGAGCGCCTAAAACTCTTCCTATGCTTCCGGCACAGGCCGGACCTGAGGTGCTGCGTGGGATCATTCTTAGCAGGTTAGATTACTGCAACGCACTGCTTCTGGGAGCGCCTAAAACTCTTCCTATGCTTCCGGCACAGGCCGGACCTGAGGTGCTGCGTGGGATCATTCTTAGCAGGTTAGATTACTGCAACGCACTGCTCTGGGAGCGCCTAAAACTCTTCCTCTGCTTCCGGCACAGGCCGGACCTGAGGTGCTGCGTGGGATCATTCTTAGCAGGTTAGATTACTGCAACGCACTGCTCTGGGAGCGCCTAAAACTCTTCCTATGCTTCCGGCACAGGCCGGACCTGAGGTGCTGCGTGGGATCATTCTTAGCAGGTTAGATTACTGCAACGCACTGCTCTGGGAGCGCCTAAAACTCTTCCTATGCTTCCGGCACAGGCCGGACCTGAGGTGCTGCGTGGGATCATTCTTAGCAGGTTAGATTACTGCAACGCACTGCTTCTGGGAGCGCCTAAAACTCTTCCTATGCTTCCGGCACAGGCTGGACCTGAGGTGCTGCGTGGGATCATTCTTAGCAGGTTAGATTACTGCAACGCACTGCTCTGGGAGCGCCTAAAACTCTTCCTGTGCTTCCGGCACAGGCCGGACCTGAGGTGCTGCGTGGGATCATTCTTAGCAGGTTAGATTACTGCAACGCACTGCTCTGGGAGCGCCTAAAACTCTTCCTATGCTTCCGGCACAGGCCGGACCTGAGGTGCTGCGTGGGATCATTCTTAGCAGGTTAGATTACTGCAACGCACTGCTCTGGGAGCGCCTAAAACTCTTCCTCTGCTTCCGGCACAGGCCGGACCTGAGGTGCTGCGTGGGATCATTCTTAGCAGGTTAGATTACTGCAACGCACTGCTCTGGGAGCGCCTAAAACTCTTCCTGTGCTTCCGGCACAGGCCAGACCTGAGGTGCTGCGTGGGATCATTCTTAGCAGGTTAGATTACTGCAACGCACTGCTCTGGGAGCACCTAAAACTCTTCCTATGCTTCCGGCACAGGCTGGACCTGAGGTGCTGGGTGGGATCATTCTTAGCAGGTTAGATTACTGCAACGCACTGCTCTGGGAGCGCCTAAAACTCTTCCTATGCTTCCGGCACAGGCCGGACCTGAGGTGCTGCGTGGGATCATTCTTAGCAGGTTAGATTACTGCAACGCACTGCTCTGGGAGCGCCTAAAACTCTTCCTATGCTTCCGGCACAGGCCAGACCTGAGGTGCTGCGTGGGATCATTCTTAGCAGGTTAGATTACTGCAACGCACTGCTCTGGGAGCGCCTAAAACTCTTCCTATGCGTCCGGCACAGGCCGGACCTGAGGTGCTGCGTGGGATCATTCTTAGCAGGTTAGATTACTGCAACGCACTGCTCTGGGAGCGCCTAAAACTCTTCCTATGCTTCCGGCACAGGCCGGACCTGAGGTGCTGCGTGGGATCATTCTTAGCAGGTTAGATTACTGCAACGCACTGCTCTGGGAGCGCCTAAAACTCTTCCTGTGCTTCCGGCACAGGCCGGAGCTGAGGTGCTGCGTGGGATCATTCTTAGCAGGTTAGATTACTGCAACACACTGCTTCTGGGAGCGCCTAAAACTCTTCCTATGCTTCCGGCACAGGCCGGACCTGAGGTGCTGCGTGGGATCATTCTTAGCAGGTTAGATTACTGCAACGCACTGCTCTGGGAGCGCCTAAAACTCTTCCTATGCTTCCGGCACAGGCCATACCTGAGGTGCTGCGTGGGATCATTCTTAGCAGGTTAGATTACTGCAACGCACTGCTCTGGGAGCGCCTAAAACTCTTCCTATGCTTCCGGCACAGGCCGGACCTGAGGTGCTGCGTGGGATCATTCTTAGCAGGTTAGATTACTGCAACGCACTGCTTCTGGGAATGCCTAAAACTCTTCCTATGCTTCCGGCACAGGCCGGACCTGAGGTGCTGCGTGGGATCATTCTTAGCAGGTTAGATTACTGCAACGCACTGCTCTGGGAGCGCCTAAAACTCTTCCTCTGCTTCCGGCACAGGCCGGACCTGAGGTGCTGCGTGGGATCATTCTTAGCAGGTTAGATTACTGCAACGCACTGCTCTGGGAGCGCCTAAAACTCTTCCTATGCTTCCGGCACAGGCCGGACCTGAGGTGCTGCGTGGGATCATTCTTAGCAGGTTACTGCAACGCACTGCTCTGGGAGCGCCTAAAACTCTTCCTGTGCTTCCGGCACAGGCCAGACCTGAGGTGCTGCGTGGGATCATTCTTAGCAGGTTAGATTACTGGAACGCACTGCTTCTGGGAGCGCCTAAAACTCTTCCTATGCTTCCGGCACAGGCCATACCTGAGGTGCTGGGTGGGATCATTCTTAGCAGGTTAGATTACTGCAACGCACTGCTTCTGGGAGCGCCTAAAACTCTTCCTATGCTTCCGGCACAGGCCGGACCTGAGGTGCTGCGTGGGATCATTCTTAGCAGGTTAGATTACTGCAACGCACTGCTCTGGGAGCGCCTAAAACTCTTCCTGTGCTTCCGGCACAGGCCGGACCTGAGGTGCTGCGTGGGATCATTCTTAGCAGGTTAGATTACTGCAACGCACTGCTCTGGGAGCACCTAAAACTCTTCCTATGCTTCCGGCACAGGCCGGACCTGAGGTGCTGCGTGGGATCATTCTTAGCAGGTTAGATTACTGCAACGCACTGCTCCTGGGAGCGCCTAAAACTCTTCCTATGCTTCCGGCACAGGCCGGACCTGAGGTGCTGCGTGGGATCATTCTTAGCAGGTTAGATTACTGCAACGCACTGCTCTGGGAGCGCCTAAAACTCTTCCTATGCTTCCGGCACAGGCCGGACCTGAGGTGCTGCGTGGGATCATTCTTAGCAGGTTAGATTACTGCAACGCACTGCTTCTGGGAGCGCCTAAAACTCTTCCTATGCTTCCGGCACAGGCCGGACCTGAGGTGCTGCGTGGGATCATTCTTAGCAGGTTAGATTACTGCAACGCACTGCTCCTGGGAGCGCCTAAAACTCTTCCTATGCTTCCGGCACAGGCCGGACCTGAGGTGCTGCGTGGGATCATTCTTAGCAGGTTAGATTACTGCAACGCACTGCTCTGGGAGCGCCTAAAACTCTTCCTATGCTTCCGGCACAGGCCAGACCTGAGGTGCTGCGTGGGATCATTCTTAGCAGGTTAGATTACTGCAACGCACTGCTTCTGGGAGCGCCTAAAACTCTTCCTATGCTTCCGGCACAGGCCGGACCTGAGGTAGTGTGCGGGATCATTCTTAGCAGGTTAGATTACTGCAACGCACTGCTCTGGGAGCGCCTAAAACTCTTCCTCTGCTTCCGGCACAGGCCAGACCTGAGGTGCTGCGTGGGATCATTCTTAGCAGGTTAGATTACTGCAACGCACTGCTCTGGGAGCGCCTAAAACTCTTCTTATGCTTCCGGCACAGGCCGGACCTGAGGTGCTGCGTGGGATCATTCTTAGCAGGTTAGATTACTGCAACGCACTGCTCTGGGAGCACCTAAAACTCTTCCTATGCTTCCGGCACAGGCCGGACCTGAGGTGCTGCGTGGGATCATTCTTAGCAGGTTAGATTACTGCAACGCACTGCTCTGGGAGCGCCTAAAACTCTTCCTATGCTTCCGGCACAGGCCAGACCTGAGGTGCTGCGTGGGATCATTCTTAGCAGGTTAGATTACTGCAACGCACTGCTTCTGGGAGCGCCTAAAACTCTTCCTATGCTTCCGGCACAGGCCGGACCTGAGGTGCTGCGTGGGATCATTCTTAGCAGGTTAGATTACTGCAACGCACTGCTCTGGGAGCGCCTAAAACTCTTCCTATGCTTCCGGCACAGGCCAGACCTGAGGTGCTGCGTGGGATCATTCTTAGCAGGTTAGATTACTGCAACGCACTGCTCTGGGAGCGCCTAAAACTCTTCCTATGCTTCCGGCACAGGCCGGACCTGAGGTGCTGCGTGGGATCATTCTTAGCAGGTTAGATTACTGCAACGCACTGCTCTGGGAGCACCTAAAACTCTTCCTATGCTTCCGGCACAGGCCGGACCTGAGGTGCTGCGTGGGATCATTCTTAGCAGGTTAGATTACTGGAACGCACTGCTCCTGGGAGCGCCTAAAACTCTTCCTATGCTTCCGGCACAGGCCGGACCTGAGGTGCTGCGTGGGATCATTCTTAGCAGGTTAGATCACTGCAACGCACTGCTCTGGGAGCGCCTAAAACTCTTCCTATGCTTCCGGCACAGGCCGGACCTGAGGTGCTGCGTGGGATCATTCTTAGCAGGTTAGATTACTGCAACGCACTGCTCTGGGAGCGCCTAAAACTCTTCCTATGCTTCCGGCACAGGCCGGACCTGAGGTGCTGCGTGGGATCATTCTTAGCAGGTTAGATTACTGCAACGCACTGCTTCTGGGAGCGCCTAAAACTCTTCCTATGCTTCCGGCACAGGCCGGACCTGAGGTGCTGCGCGGGATCATTCTTAGCAGGTTAGATTACTGCAACGCACTGCTCTGGGAGCGCCTAAAACTCTTCCTATGCTTCCGGCACAGGCCGGACCTGAGGTGCTGCGTGGGATCATTCTTAGCAGGTTAGATTACTGGAACGCACTGCTCTGGGAGCGCCTAAAACTCTTCCTATGCTTCCGGCACAGGCCGGACCTGAGGTGCTGCGTGGGATCATTCTTAGCAGGTTAGATTACTGCAACGCACTGCTCTGGGAGCGCCTAAAACTCTTCCTATGCTTCCGGCACAGGCCAGACCTGAGGTGCTGCGTGGGATCATTCTTAGCAGGTTAGATTACTGCAACGCACTGCTTCTGGGAGCGCCTAAAACTCTTCCTATGCTTCCGGCACAGGCCAGACCTGAGGTGCTGCGTGGGATCATTCTTAGCAGGTTAGATTACTGCAACGCACTGCTTCTGGGAGCGCCTAAAACTCTTCCTATGCTTCCGGCACAGGCCAGACCTGAGGTGCTGCGTGGGATCATTCTTAGCAGGTTAGATTACTGCAACGCACTGCTCTGGGAGCGCCTAAAACTCTTCCTATGCGTCCGGCACAGGCCGGACCTGAGGTGCTGCGTGGGATCATTCTTAGCAGGTTAGATTACTGCAACGCACTGCTCTGGGAGCGCCTAAAACTCTTCCTATGCTTCCGGCACAGGCCGGACCTGAGGTGCTGCGTGGGATCATTCTTAGCAGGTTACTGCAACACACTGCTTCTGGGAGCGCCTAAAACTCTTCCTATGCTTCCGGCACAGGCCGGACCTGAGGTGCTGGGTGGGATCATTCTTAGCAGGTTACTGCAACACACTGCTTCTGGGAGCGCCTAAAACTCTTCCTATGCTTCCGGCACAGGCCGGACCTGAGGTGCTGCGTGGGATCATTCTTAGCAGGTTAGATTACTGCAACGCACTGCTCTGGGAGCGCCTAAAACTCTTCCTATGCTTCCGGCACAGGCCGGACCTGAGGTGCTGCGTGGGATCATTCTTAGCAGGTTAGATTACTGCAACGCACTGCTCTGGGAGCGCCTAAAACTCTTCCTATGCTTCCGGCACAGGCCGGACCTGAGGTGCTGCGTGGGATCATTCTTAGCAGGTTAGATTACTGCAACGCACTGCTTCTGGGAGCGCCTAAAACTCTTCCTATGCTTCCGGCACAGGCCGGACCTGAGGTGCTGCGTGGGATCATTCTTAGCAGGTTAGATTACTGCAACGCACTGCTCTGGGAGCGCCTAAAACTCTTCCTCTGCTTCCGGCACAGGCCGGACCTGAGGTGCTGCGTGGGATCATTCTTAGCAGGTTAGATTACTGGAACGCACTGCTCCTGGGAGCGCCTAAAACTCTTCCTATGCTTCCGGCACAGGCCAGACCTGAGGTGCTGCGTGGGATCATTCTTAGCAGGTTAGATTACTGCAACGCACTGCTCTGGGAGCGCCTAAAACTCTTCTTATGCTTCCGGCACAGGCCGGACCTGAGGTGCTGCGTGGGATCATTCTTAGCAGGTTAGATTACTGCAACGCACTGCTCTGGGAGCGCCTAAAACTCTTCTTATGCTTCCGGCACAGGCCGGACCTGAGGTGCTGGGTGGGATCATTCTTAGCAGGTTAGATTACTGCAACGCACTGCTCCTGGGAGCGCCTAAAACTCTTCCTATGCTTCCGGCACAGGCCAGACCTGAGGTGCTGCGTGGGATCATTCTTAGCAGGTTAGATTACTGCAACGCACTGCTCCTGGGAGCGCCTAAAACTCTTCCTATGCTTCCGGCACAGGCCAGACCTGAGGTGCTGCGTGGGATCATTCTTAGCAGGTTAGATTACTGGAACGCACTGCTTCTGGGAGCGCCTAAAACTCTTCCTATGCTTCCGGCACAGGCTGGACCTGAGGTGCTGCGTGGGATCATTCTTAGCAGGTTAGATTACTGCAACGCACTGCTTCTGGGAGCGCCTAAAACTCTTCCTATGCTTCCGGCACAGGCCGGACCTGAGGTGCTGGGTGGGATCATTCTTAGCAGGTTAGATTACTGCAACGCACTGCTCTGGGAGCGCCTAAAACTCTTCCTATGCTTCCGGCACAGGCCGGACCTGAGGTGCTGCGTGGGATCATTCTTAGCAGGTTAGATTACTGCAACGCACTGCTCTGGGAGCGCCTAAAACTCTTCCTATGCTTCCGGCACAGGCCGGACCTGAGGTAGTGCGTGGGATCATTCTTAGCAGGTTAGATTACTGCAACGCACTGCTCTGGGAGCGCCTAAAACTCTTCCTATGCTTCCGGCACAGGCCGGACCTGAGGTGCTGCGTGGGATCATTCTTAGCAGGTTAGATTACTGCAACGCACTGCTCTGGGAGCGCCTAAAACTCTTCCTGTGCTTCCGGCACAGGCCGGACCTGAGGTGCTGCGTGGGATCATTCTTAGCAGGTTAGATTACTGCAACGCACTGCTCTGGGAGCACCTAAAACTCTTCCTCTGCTTCCGGCACAGGCCGGACCTGAGGTGCTGCGTGGGATCATTCTTAGCAGGTTAGATTACTGCAACGCACTGCTTCTGGGAGCGCCTAAAACTCTTCCTATGCTTCCGGCACAGGCCGGACCTGAGGTGCTGCGTGGGATCATTCTTAGCAGGTTAGATTACTGCAACGCACTGCTCTGGGAGCACCTAAAACTCTTCCTCTGCTTCCGGCACAGGCCGGACCTGAGGTGCTGCGTGGGATCATTCTTAGCAGGTTAGATTACTGCAACGCACTGCTTCTGGGAGCGCCTAAAACTCTTCCTGTGCTTCCGGCACAGGCCGGACCTGAGGTGCTGCGTGGGATCATTCTTAGCAGGTTACTGCAACGCACTGCTTCTGGGAGCGCCTAAAACTCTTCCTATGCTTCCGGCACAGGCCGGACCTGAGGTGCTGCGTGGGATCATTCTTAGCAGGTTAGATTACTGCAACGCACTGCTCTGGGAGCGCCTAAAACTCTTCCTATGCTTCCGGCACAGGCCGGACCTGAGGTGCTGCGTGGGATCATTCTTAGCAGGTTAGATTACTGCAACGCACTGCTCTGGGAGCGCCTAAAACTCTTCCTATGCTTCCGGCACAGGCCGGACCTGAGGTGCTGCGTGGGATCATTCTTAGCAGGTTAGATTACTGCAACGCACTGCTCTGGGAGCGCCTAAAACTCTTCCTATGCTTCCGGCACAGGCCGGACCTGAGGTGCTGCGTGGGATCATTCTTAGCAGGTTAGATTACTGCAATGCACTGCTTCTGGGAATGCCTAAAACTCTTCCTATGCTTCCGGCACAGGCCGGACCTGAGGTGCTGCGTGGGATCATTCTTAGCAGGTTAGATTACTGCAACGCACTGCTTCTGGGAGCGCCTAAAACTCTTCCTATGCTTCCGGCACAGGCCAGACCTGAGGTGCTGCGTGGGATCATTCTTAGCAGGTTAGATTACTGCAACGCACTGCTCTGGGAGCGCCTAAAACTCTTCCTATGCTTCCGGCACAGGCCGGACCTGAGGTGCTGCGTGGGATCATTCTTAGCAGGTTAGATTACTGCAACGCACTGCTCTGGGAGCGCCTAAAACTCTTCCTATGCTTCCGGCACAGGCCGGACCTGAGGTGCTGCGTGGGATCATTCTTAGCAGGTTAGATTACTGCAACGCACTGCTTCTGGGAGCGCCTAAAACTCTTCCTGTGCTTCCGGCACAGGCCGGACCTGAGGTACTGCGTGGGATCATTCTTAGCAGGTTAGATTACTGCAACGCACTGCTTCTGGGAGCGCCTAAAACTCTTCCTATGCTTCCGGCACAGGCCGGACCTGAGGTGCTGCGCGGGATCATTCTTAGCAGGTTAGATTACTGCAACGCACTGCTTCTGGGAGCGCCTAAAACTCTTCCTGTGCTTCCGGCACAGGCCGGACCTGAGGTGCTGCGCGGGATCATTCTTAGCAGGTTAGATCACTGCAACGCACTGCTTCTGGGAGCGCCTAAAACTCTTCCTATGCTTCCGGCACAGGCCAGACCTGAGGTGCTGCGTGGGATCATTCTTAGCAGGTTAGATTACTGCAACGCACTGCTCTGGGAGCGCCTAAAACTCTTCCTATGCTTCCGGCACAGGCCAGACCTGAGGTGCTGCGTGGGATCATTCTTAGCAGGTTAGATTACTGCAACGCACTGCTTCTGGGAGCGCCTAAAACTCTTCCTCTGCTTCCGGCACAGGCCAGACCTGAGGTGCTGCGTGGGATCATTCTTAGCAGGTTAGATTACTGCAACGCACTGCTCTGGGAGCGCCTAAAACTCTTCCTCTGCTTCCGGCACAGGCCAGACCTGAGGTGCTGCGTGGGATCATTCTTAGCAGGTTAGATTACTGCAACGCACTGCTTCTGGGAGCGCCTAAAACTCTTCCTATGCTTCCGGCACAGGCCGGACCTGAGGTGCTGCGTGGGATCATTCTTAGCAGGTTAGATTACTGCAACGCACTGCTCTGGGAGCGCCTAAAACTCTTCCTGTGCTTCCGGCACAGGCCGGACCTGAGGTGCTGCGCGGGATCATTCTTAGCAGGTTAGATTACTGCAACGCACTGCTCTGGGAGCGCCTAAAACTCTTCCTATGCTTCCGGCACAGGCCAGACCTGAGGTGCTGCGTGGGATCATTCTTAGCAGGTTAGATTACTGCAACGCACTGCTCTGGGAGCGCCTAAAACTCTTCCTATGCTTCCGGCACAGGCCGGACCTGAGGTGCTGCGTGGGATCATTCTTAGCAGGTTAGATTACTGCAACGCACTGCTCTGGGAGCGCCTAAAACTCTTCCTGTGCTTCCGGCACAGGCCAGACCTGAGGTGCTGCGTGGGATCATTCTTAGCAGGTTAGATCACTGCAACGCACTGCTCCTGGGAGCGCCTAAAACTCTTCCTATGCGTCCGGCACAGGCCGGACCTGAGGTGCTGCGTGGGATCATTCTTAGCAGGTTAGATTACTGCAACGCACTGCTTCTGGGAGCGCCTAAAACTCTTCCTGTGCTTCCGGCACAGGCCGGACCTGAGGTGCTGCGTGGGATCATTCTTAGCAGGTTAGATTACTGCAACGCACTGCTCTGGGAGCGCCTAAAACTCTTCCTATGCTTCCGGCACAGGCCGGACCTGAGGTGCTGCGTGGGATCATTCTTAGCAGGTTAGATTACTGCAACGCACTGCTCTGGGAGCGCCTAAAACTCTTCCTATGCTTCCGGCACAGGCCGGACCTGAGGTGCTGCGTGGGATCATTCTTAGCAGGTTAGATTACTGCAACGCACTGCTCTGGGAGCGCCTAAAACTCTTCCTCTGCTTCCGGCACAGGCCGGACCTGAGGTGCTGCGTGGGATCATTCTTAGCAGGTTAGATTACTGCAACGCACTGCTCTGGGAGCACCTAAAACTCTTCCTATGCTTCCGGCACAGGCCGGACCTGAGGTGCTGCGTGGGATCATTCTTAGCAGGTTAGATTACTGCAACGCACTGCTCTGGGAGCGCCTAAAACTCTTCCTATGCTTCCGGCACAGGCCAGACCTGAGGTGCTGCGTGGGATCATTCTTAGCAGGTTAGATTACTGCAACGCACTGCTCTGGGAGCGCCTAAAACTCTTCCTATGCTTCCGGCACAGGCCAGACCTGAGGTGCTGCGTGGGATCATTCTTAGCAGGTTAGATTACTGCAACGCACTGCTTCTGGGAGCGCCTAAAACTCTTCCTATGCTTCCGGCACAGGCTGGACCTGAGGTGCTGCGTGGGATCATTCTTAGCAGGTTAGATTACTGGAACGCACTGCTCCTGGGAGCGCCTAAAACTCTTCCTATGCTTCCGGCACAGGCCGGACCTGAGGTGCTGCGTGGGATCATTCTTAGCAGGTTAGATTACTGCAACGCACTGCTCTGGGAGCGCCTAAAACTCTTCCTATGCTTCCGGCACAGGCCGGACCTGAGGTGCTGCGTGGGATCATTCTTAGCAGGTTAGATTACTGCAACGCACTGCTCTGGGAGCGCCTAAAACTCTTCCTCTGCTTCCGGCACAGGCCGGACCTGAGGTGCTGCGTGGGATCATTCTTAGCAGGTTAGATTACTGGAACGCACTGCTCTGGGAGCGCCTAAAACTCTTCCTGTGCTTCCGGCACAGGCTGGACCTGAGGTGCTGCGTGGGATCATTCTTAGCAGGTTAGATCACTGCAACGCACTGCTTCTGGGAGCGCCTAAAACTCTTCCTATGCTTCCGGCACAGGCCGGACCTGAGGTGCTGCGTGGGATCATTCTTAGCAGGTTAGATTACTGCAACGCACTGCTTCTGGGAGCGCCTAAAACTCTTCCTCTGCTTCCGGCACAGGCTGGACCTGAGGTGCTGCGTGGGATCATTCTTAGCAGGTTAGATTACTGCAACGCACTGCTTCTGGGAGCGCCTAAAACTCTTCCTATGCTTCCGGCACAGGCCGGACCTGAGGTGCTGGGTGGGATCATTCTTAGCAGGTTAGATCACTGCAACGCACTGCTTCTGGGAGCGCCTAAAACTCTTCTTATGCTTCCGGCACAGGCCGGACCTGAGGTGCTGCGTGGGATCATTCTTAGCAGGTTAGATTACTGCAACGCACTGCTCTGGGAGCGCCTAAAACTCTTCCTATGCTTCCGGCACAGGCCGGACCTGAGGTGCTGCGTGGGATCATTCTTAGCAGGTTAGATTACTGCAACGCACTGCTTCTGGGAGCGCCTAAAACTCTTCCTATGCTTCCGGCACAGGCCGGACCTGAGGTGCTGCGTGGGATCATTCTTAGCAGGTTAGATTACTGCAACGCACTGCTCTGGGAGCGCCTAAAACTCTTCCTATGCTTCCGGCACAGGCCGGAGCTGAGGTGCTGCGTGGGATCATTCTTAGCAGGTTAGATTACTGCAACGCACTGCTCTGGGAGCGCCTAAAACTCTTCCTATGCTTCCGGCACAGGCTGGACCTGAGGTGCTGCGTGGGATCATTCTTAGCAGGTTAGATTACTGCAACGCACTGCTCTGGGAGCGCCTAAAACTCTTCCTATGCTTCCGGCACAGGCCAGACCTGAGGTGCTGCGTGGGATCATTCTTAGCAGGTTAGATTACTGCAACGCACTGCTCTGGGAGCGCCTAAAACTCTTCCTATGCTTCCGGCACAGGCTGGACCTGAGGTGCTGCGTGGGATCATTCTTAGCAGGTTAGATTACTGCAACGCACTGCTTCTGGGAGCGCCTAAAACTCTTCCTATGCTTCCGGCACAGGCCGGACCTGAGGTGCTGCGTGGGATCATTCTTAGCAGGTTAGATTACTGCAACGCACTGCTCTGGGAGCGCCTAAAACTCTTCCTATGCTTCCGGCACAGGCCGGACCTGAGGTGCTGCGTGGGATCATTCTTAGCAGGTTAGATTACTGCAACGCACTGCTCTGGGAGCGCCTAAAACTCTTCCTGTGCTTCCGGCACAGGCCGGACCTGAGGTGCTGCGTGGGATCATTCTTAGCAGGTTAGATCACTGCAACGCACTGCTCTGGGAGCGCCTAAAACTCTTCCTATGCGTCCGGCACAGGCCGGACCTGAGGTGCTGCGTGGGATCATTCTTAGCAGGTTAGATTACTGCAACGCACTGCTCTGGGAGCGCCTAAAACTCTTCCTATGCTTCCGGCACAGGCCGGACCTGAGGTGCTGCGTGGGATCATTCTTAGCAGGTTAGATTACTGCAACGCACTGCTCTGGGAGCGCCTAAAACTCTTCCTGTGCTTCCGGCACAGGCCGGACCTGAGGTGCTGCGTGGGATCATTCTTAGCAGGTTAGATTACTGCAATGCACTGCTTCTGGGAATGCCTAAAACTCTTCCTATGCTTCCGGCACAGGCCGGACCTGAGGTGCTGCGTGGGATCATTCTTAGCAGGTTACTGCAACGCACTGCTCTGGGAGCGCCTAAAACTCTTCCTATGCTTCCGGCACAGGCCGGACCTGAGGTGCTGCGTGGGATCATTCTTAGCAGGTTAGATTACTGCAACGCACTGCTCTGGGAGCGCCTAAAACTCTTCCTCTGCTTCCGGCACAGGCCGGACCTGAGGTGCTGCGTGGGATCATTCTTAGCAGGTTAGATTACTGCAACGCACTGCTTCTGGGAGCGCCTAAAACTCTTCTTATGCTTCCGGCACAGGCCGGACCTGAGGTGCTGCGTGGGATCATTCTTAGCAGGTTAGATTACTGCAACGCACTGCTCTGGGAGCGCCTAAAACTCTTCCTATGCTTCCGGCACAGGCCGGACCTGAGGTGCTGCGTGGGATCATTCTTAGCAGGTTAGATTACTGCAACGCACTGCTCTGGGAGCGCCTAAAACTCTTCCTATGCTTCCGGCACAGGCCAGACCTGAGGTGCTGCGTGGGATCATTCTTAGCAGGTTAGATTACTGCAACGCACTGCTCCTGGGAGCGCCTAAAACTCTTCCTGTGCTTCCGGCACAGGCCGGACCTGAGGTGCTGCGTGGGATCATTCTTAGCAGGTTAGATCACTGCAACGCACTGCTCTGGGAGCACCTAAAACTCTTCCTATGCTTCCGGCACAGGCCGGACCTGAGGTGCTGCGTGGGATCATTCTTAGCAGGTTAGATTACTGCAACGCACTGCTCTGGGAGCGCCTAAAACTCTTCTTATGCTTCCGGCACAGGCCGGACCTGAGGTGCTGCGTGGGATCATTCTTAGCAGGTTAGATTACTGCAACGCACTGCTCTGGGAGCACCTAAAACTCTTCCTATGCTTCCGGCACAGGCCGGACCTGAGGTGCTGCGTGGGATCATTCTTAGCAGGTTAGATTACTGCAACGCACTGCTCTGGGAGCGCCTAAAACTCTTCTTATGCTTCCGGCACAGGCCGGACCTGAGGTGCTGCGTGGGATCATTCTTAGCAGGTTAGATTACTGCAACGCACTGCTCTGGGAGCGCCTAAAACTCTTCCTATGCTTCCGGCACAGGCCGGACCTGAGGTGCTGCGTGGGATCATTCTTAGCAGGTTAGATTACTGCAACGCACTGCTCTGGGAGCGCCTAAAACTCTTCCTATGCTTCCGGCACAGGCCGGACCTGAGGTGCTGCGTGGGATCATTCTTAGCAGGTTAGATTACTGCAACGCACTGCTCTGGGAGCGCCTAAAACTCTTCCTATGCTTCCGGCACAGGCCGGAGCTGAGGTGCTGCGTGGGATCATTCTTAGCAGGTTAGATTACTGCAACGCACTGCTCCTGGGAGCGCCTAAAACTCTTCCTATGCTTCCGGCACAGGCCAGACCTGAGGTGCTGCTCGGGATCATTCTTAGCAGGTTAGATTACTGCAACGCACTGCTCTGGGAGCGCCTAAAACTCTTCCTATGCTTCCGGCACAGGCCAGACCTGAGGTGCTGCGTGGGATCATTCTTAGCAGGTTACTGCAACACACTGCTCTGGGAGCGCCTAAAACTCTTCCTATGCTTCCGGCACAGGCCGGACCTGAGGTGCTGCGTGGGATCATTCTTAGCAGGTTAGATTACTGCAACGCACTGCTTCTGGGAGCGCCTAAAACTCTTCCTATGCTTCCGGCACAGGCCAGACCTGAGGTGCTGCGTGGGATCATTCTTAGCAGGTTAGATTACTGCAACGCACTGCTTCTGGGAGCGCCTAAAACTCTTCCTATGCTTCCGGCACAGGCCGGACCTGAGGTGCTGCGTGGGATCATTCTTAGCAGGTTAGATTACTGCAACGCACTGCTTCTGGGAGCGCCTAAAACTCTTCCTATGCTTCCGGCACAGGCCGGACCTGAGGTGCTGCGCGGGATCATTCTTAGCAGGTTAGATTACTGCAACGCACTGCTCTGGGAGCGCCTAAAACTCTTCCTATGCTTCCGGCACAGGCTGGACCTGAGGTGCTGCGTGGGATCATTCTTAGCAGGTTAGATTACTGCAACGCACTGCTTCTGGGAGCGCCTAAAACTCTTCCTATGCTTCCGGCACAGGCCGGACCTGAGGTGCTGCGTGGGATCATTCTTAGCAGGTTAGATTACTGCAACGCACTGCTTCTGGGAGCGCCTAAAACTCTTCTTATGCTTCCGGCACAGGCCGGACCTGAGGTGCTGCGTGGGATCATTCTTAGCAGGTTAGATTACTGCAACGCACTGCTCTGGGAGCGCCTAAAACTCTTCCTATGCTTCCGGCACAGGCCGGACCTGAGGTGCTGCGTGGGATCATTCTTAGCAGGTTAGATTATTGCAACGCACTGCTCTGGGAGCGCCTAAAACTCTTCCTGTGCTTCCGGCACAGGCCGGACCTGAGGTACTGCGTGGGATCATTCTTAGCAGGTTACTGCAACGCACTGCTCTGGGAGCGCCTAAAACTCTTCCTATGCTTCCGGCACAGGCTGGACCTGAGGTGCTGCGTGGGATCATTCTTAGCAGGTTAGATTACTGCAACGCACTGCTCCTGGGAGCGCCTAAAACTCTTCCTATGCTTCCGGCACAGGCCGGACCTGAGGTGCTGGGTGGGATCATTCTTAGCAGGTTAGATTACTGCAACGCACTGCTCTGGGAGCGCCTAAAACTCTTCCTGTGCTTCCGGCACAGGCCGGACCTGAGGTGCTGCGTGGGATCATTCTTAGCAGGTTAGATTACTGCAACGCACTGCTTCTGGGAGCGCCTAAAACTCTTCCTATGCGTCCGGCACAGGCCAGACCTGAGGTGCTGCGTGGGATCATTCTTAGCAGGTTAGATTACTGCAACGCACTGCTTCTGGGAGCGCCTAAAACTCTTCCTATGCTTCCGGCACAGGCCAGACCTGAGGTGCTGCGTGGGATCATTCTTAGCAGGTTAGATTACTGCAACGCACTGCTTCTGGGAGCGCCTAAAACTCTTCCTGTGCTTCCGGCACAGGCTGGACCTGAGGTGCTGCGTGGGATCATTCTTAGCAGGTTAGATTACTGCAACGCACTGCTTCTGGGAGCGCCTAAAACTCTTCCTATGCTTCCGGCACAGGCCGGACCTGAGGTACTGCGTGGGATCATTCTTAGCAGGTTAGATTACTGCAACGCACTGCTCTGGGAGCGCCTAAAACTCTTCCTATGCTTCCGGCACAGGCCGGACCTGAGGTGCTGCGTGGGATCATTCTTAGCAGGTTAGATTACTGCAACGCACTGCTCTGGGAGCGCCTAAAACTCTTCCTGTGCTTCCGGCACAGGCCGGACCTGAGGTGCTGCGTGGGATCATTCTTAGCAGGTTAGATTACTGCAACGCACTGCTCTGGGAGCGCCTAAAACTCTTCCTATGCTTCCGGCACAGGCCAGACCTGAGGTGCTGCGTGGGATCATTCTTAGCAGGTTAGATTACTGCAACGCACTGCTCCTGGGAGCGCCTAAAACTCTTCCTATGCGTCCGGCACAGGCCGGACCTGAGGTGCTGCGTGGGATCATTCTTAGCAGGTTAGATTACTGCAACGCACTGCTCTGGGAGCGCCTAAAACTCTTCCTATGCTTCCGGCACAGGCCGGACCTGAGGTGCTGCGTGGGATCATTCTTAGCAGGTTAGATTACTGCAACGCACTGCTTCTGGGAGCGCCTAAAACTCTTCCTCTGCTTCCGGCACAGGCCGGACCTGAGGTGCTGCGTGGGATCATTCTTAGCAGGTTAGATTACTGCAACGCACTGCTCTGGGAGCGCCTAAAACTCTTCCTATGCTTCCGGCACAGGCCGGACCTGAGGTGCTGCGTGGGATCATTCTTAGCAGGTTAGATTACTGCAACGCACTGCTCTGGGAGCGCCTAAAACTCTTCTTATGCTTCCGGCACAGGCCGGACCTGAGGTGCTGCGTGGGATCATTCTTAGCAGGTTAGATTACTGCAACGCACTGCTCTGGGAGCGCCTAAAACTCTTCCTATGCTTCCGGCACAGGCCGGACCTGAGGTGCTGCGTGGGATCATTCTTAGCAGGTTAGATTACTGCAACGCACTGCTCTGGGAGCGCCTAAAACTCTTCCTATGCTTCCGGCACAGGCCGGACCTGAGGTGCTGCGTGGGATCATTCTTAGCAGGTTAGATTACTGCAACGCACTGCTCTGGGAGCGCCTAAAACTCTTCCTATGCGTCCGGCACAGGCCAGACCTGAGGTGCTGGGTGGGATCATTCGTAGCAGGTTAGATTACTGCAACGCACTGCTTCTGGGAGCGCCTAAAACTCTTCCTCTGCTTCCGGCACAGGCCGGACCTGAGGTGCTGCGTGGGATCATTCTTAGCAGGTTAGATTACTGGAACGCACTGCTCCTGGGAGCGCCTAAAACTCTTCCTATGCTTCCGGCACAGGCCGGACCTGAGGTGCTGCGTGGGATCATTCTTAGCAGGTTAGATTACTGCAACGCACTGCTCTGGGAGCGCCTAAAACTCTTCCTATGCGTCCGGCACAGGCCAGACCTGAGGTGCTGCGTGGGATCATTCTTAGCAGGTTAGATTACTGCAACGCACTGCTCTGGGAGCGCCTAAAACTCTTCCTATGCGTCCGGCACAGGCCGGACCTGAGGTGCTGCGTGGGATCATTCTTAGCAGGTTAGATTACTGCAACGCACTGCTCTGGGAGCGCCTAAAACTCTTCCTATGCTTCCGGCACAGGCCGGACCTGAGGTGCTGCGTGGGATCATTCTTAGCAGGTTAGATTACTGCAACGCACTGCTCTGGGAGCGCCTAAAACTCTTCCTATGCTTCCGGCACAGGCCGGACCTGAGGTGCTGCGTGGGATCATTCTTAGCAGGTTACTGCAACGCACTGCTCTGGGAGCGCCTAAAACTCTTCCTATGCTTCCGGCACAGGCCAGACCTGAGGTGCTGCGTGGGATCATTCTTAGCAGGTTAGATTACTGCAACGCACTGCTCTGGGAGCGCCTAAAACTCTTCCTATGCTTCCGGCACAGGCCAGACCTGAGGTACTGCGTGGGATCATTCTTAGCAGGTTAGATTACTGCAACGCACTGCTTCTGGGAGCGCCTAAAACTCTTCCTATGCTTCCGGCACAGGCCAGACCTGAGGTGCTGCGTGGGATCATTCTTAGCAGGTTAGATTACTGCAACGCACTGCTCTGGGAGCGCCTAAAACTCTTCCTATGCTTCCGGCACAGGCTGGACCTGAGGTGCTGCGTGGGATCATTCTTAGCAGGTTACTGCAACGCACTGCTCTGGGAGCGCCTAAAACTCTTCCTATGCTTCCGGCACAGGCCGGACCTGAGGTGCTGCGTGGGATCATTCTTAGCAGGTTAGATTACTGCAACGCACTGCTCTGGGAGCGCCTAAAACTCTTCCTATGCTTCCGGCACAGGCCAGACCTGAGGTGCTGCGTGGGATCATTCTTAGCAGGTTAGATTACTGCAACGCACTGCTCCTGGGAGCGCCTAAAACTCTTCCTATGCTTCCGGCACAGGCCAGACCTGAGGTGCTGCGTGGGATCATTCTTAGCAGGTTAGATTACTGCAACGCACTGCTTCTGGGAGCGCCTAAAACTCTTCCTATGCTTCCGGCACAGGCCAGACCTGAGGTGCTGCTCGGGATCATTCTTAGCAGGTTAGATTACTGCAACGCACTGCTTCTGGGAGCGCCTAAAACTCTTCCTATGCTTCCGGCACAGGCCAGACCTGAGGTGCTGCGTGGGATCATTCTTAGCAGGTTAGATTACTGCAACGCACTGCTTCTGGGAGCGCCTAAAACTCTTCCTATGCTTCCGGCACAGGCCGGACCTGAGGTGCTGCGTGGGATCATTCTTAGCAGGTTAGATTACTGCAACGCACTGCTCTGGGAGCGCCTAAAACTCTTCCTATGCTTCCGGCACAGGCCGGACCTGAGGTAGTGCGTGGGATCATTCTTAGCAGGTTAGATTACTGCAACGCACTGCTCCTGGGAGCGCCTAAAACTCTTCCTATGCTTCCGGCACAGGCCAGACCTGAGGTGCTGCGTGGGATCATTCTTAGCAGGTTAGATTACTGCAACGCACTGCTCTGGGAGCGCCTAAAACTCTTCCTATGCTTCCGGCACAGGCCGGACCTGAGGTGCTGCGCGGGATCATTCTTAGCAGGTTAGATTACTGCAACGCACTGCTCTGGGAGCGCCTAAAACTCTTCCTATGCTTCCGGCACAGGCCGGACCTGAGGTGCTGCGTGGGATCATTCTTAGCAGGTTAGATTACTGCAACGCACTGCTCTGGGAGCGCCTAAAACTCTTCTTATGCTTCCGGCACAGGCCGGACCTGAGGTGCTGCGTGGGATCATTCTTAGCAGGTTAGATTACTGCAACGCACTGCTCTGGGAGCGCCTAAAACTCTTCCTATGCTTCCGGCACAGGCCGGACCTGAGGTGCTGCGTGGGATCATTCTTAGCAGGTTAGATTACTGGAACGCACTGCTCCTGGGAGCGCCTAAAACTCTTCCTATGCTTCCGGCACAGGCTGGACCTGAGGTGCTGCGTGGGATCATTCTTAGCAGGTTAGATTACTGCAACGCACTGCTTCTGGGAGCGCCTAAAACTCTTCCTATGCTTCCGGCACAGGCCAGACCTGAGGTGCTGCGTGGGATCATTCTTAGCAGGTTAGATTACTGCAACGCACTGCTTCTGGGAGCGCCTAAAACTCTTCCTATGCTTCCGGCACAGGCCGGACCTGAGGTGCTGCGTGGGATCATTCTTAGCAGGTTAGATTACTGCAACGCACTGCTTCTGGGAGCGCCTAAAACTCTTCCTATGCTTCCGGCACAGGCCAGACCTGAGGTGCTGCGTGGGATCATTCTTAGCAGGTTAGATTACTGCAACGCACTGCTCTGGGAGCGCCTAAAACTCTTCCTATGCGTCCGGCACAGGCCGGACCTGAGGTGCTGCGTGGGATCATTCTTAGCAGGTTACTGGAACGCACTGCTCCTGGGAGCGCCTAAAACTCTTCCTATGCTTCCGGCACAGGCTGGACCTGAGGTGCTGCGTGGGATCATTCTTAGCAGGTTAGATTACTGCAACGCACTGCTCTGGGAGCGCCTAAAACTCTTCCTGTGCTTCCGGCACAGGCCGGACCTGAGGTACTGCGTGGGATCATTCTTAGCAGGTTACTGCAACGCACTGCTTCTGGGAGCGCCTAAAACTCTTCCTATGCTTCCGGCACAGGCCGGACCTGAGGTGCTGCGTGGGATCATTCTTAGCAGGTTAGATTACTGCAACGCACTGCTTCTGGGAGCGCCTAAAACTCTTCCTATGCTTCCGGCACAGGCCGGACCTGAGGTGCTGCGTGGGATCATTCTTAGCAGGTTAGATTACTGCAACGCACTGCTCTGGGAGCGCCTAAAACTCTTCCTATGCTTCCGGCACAGGCCGGACCTGAGGTGCTGCGTGGGATCATTCTTAGCAGGTTAGATTACTGCAACGCACTGCTTCTGGGAGCGCCTAAAACTCTTCCTATGCTTCCGGCACAGGCCGGACCTGAGGTGCTGCGTGGGATCATTCTTAGCAGGTTAGATTACTGCAACGCACTGCTCTGGGAGCGCCTAAAACTCTTCCTATGCTTCCGGCACAGGCCGGACCTGAGGTGCTGCGTGGGATCATTCTTAGCAGGTTAGATTACTGGAACGCACTGCTCCTGGGAGCGCCTAAAACTCTTCCTATGCTTCCGGCACAGGCTGGACCTGAGGTGCTGCGTGGGATCATTCTTAGCAGGTTAGATTACTGCAACGCACTGCTCTGGGAGCGCCTAAAACTCTTCCTATGCTTCCGGCACAGGCCGGACCTGAGGTGCTGCGTGGGATCATTCTTAGCAGGTTACTGCAACGCACTGCTCTGGGAGCGCCTAAAACTCTTCCTATGCTTCCGGCACAGGCCGGACCTGAGGTGCTGCGTGGGATCATTCTTAGCAGGTTAGATTACTGCAACGCACTGCTCTGGGAGCGCCTAAAACTCTTCCTATGCTTCCGGCACAGGCCGGACCTGAGGTGCTGCGTGGGATCATTCTTAGCAGGTTAGATTACTGCAACGCACTGCTCCTGGGAGCGCCTAAAACTCTTCCTATGCTTCCGGCACAGGCCGGACCTGAGGTGCTGCGTGGGATCATTCTTAGCAGGTTAGATTACTGCAACGCACTGCTTCTGGGAGCGCCTAGAACTCTTCCTATGCTTCCGGCACAGGCCGGACCTGAGGTGCTGCGTGGGATCATTCTTAGCAGGTTAGATTACTGCAACGCACTGCTCTGGGAGCGCCTAAAACTCTTCCTATGCTTCCGGCACAGGCCGGACCTGAGGTGCTGCGTGGGATCATTCTTAGCAGGTTAGATTACTGCAACGCACTGCTTCTGGGAGCGCCTAAAACTCTTCCTATGCTTCCGGCACAGGCCGGACCTGAGGTGCTGCGTGGGATCATTCTTAGCAGGTTAGATTACTGCAACGCACTGCTCTGGGAGCGCCTAAAACTCTTCCTATGCTTCCGGCACAGGCCAGACCTGAGGTGCTGCGTGGGATCATTCTTAGCAGGTTAGATTACTGGAACGCACTGCTCCTGGGAGCGCCTAAAACTCTTCCTATGCTTCCGGCACAGGCTGGACCTGAGGTGCTGCGTGGGATCATTCTTAGCAGGTTAGATTACTGCAACGCACTGCTCCTGGGAGCGCCTAAAACTCTTCCTATGCTTCCGGCACAGGCCGGACCTGAGGTGCTGCGTGGGATCATTCTTAGCAGGTTAGATTACTGCAACGCACTGCTCTGGGAGCGCCTAAAACTCTTCCTATGCTTCCGGCACAGGCCGGACCTGAGGTGCTGCGTGGGATCATTCTTAGCAGGTTAGATTACTGGAACGCACTGCTCCTGGGAGCGCCTAAAACTCTTCCTATGCTTCCGGCACAGGCTGGACCTGAGGTGCTGCGTGGGATCATTCTTAGCAGGTTAGATTACTGCAACGCACTGCTCTGGGAGCGCCTAAAACTCTTCCTATGCTTCCGGCACAGGCCGGACCTGAGGTGCTGCGTGGGATCATTCTTAGCAGGTTAGATTACTGCAACGCACTGCTTCTGGGAGCGCCTAAAACTCTTCCTATGCTTCCGGCACAGGCCGGACCTGAGGTGCTGCGTGGGATCATTCTTAGCAGGTTAGATTACTGCAACGCACTGCTCTGGGAGCGCCTAAAACTCTTCCTATGCTTCCGGCACAGGCCAGACCTGAGGTGCTGCGTGGGATCATTCTTAGCAGGTTAGATTACTGCAACGCACTGCTTCTGGGAGCGCCTAAAACTCTTCCTATGCTTCCGGCACAGGCTGGACCTGAGGTGCTGCGTGGGATCATTCTTAGCAGGTTAGATTACTGCAACGCACTGCTCTGGGAGCGCCTAAAACTCTTCCTATGCTTCCGGCACAGGCCGGACCTGAGGTGCTGCGTGGGATCATTCTTAGCAGGTTAGATTACTGCAACGCACTGCTCTGGGAGCGCCTAAAACTCTTCCTATGCTTCCGGCACAGGCCGGACCTGAGGTGCTGCGTGGGATCATTCTTAGCAGGTTAGATTACTGCAACGCACTGCTTCTGGGAGCGCCTAAAACTCTTCCTATGCTTCCGGCACAGGCCGGACCTGAGGTGCTGCGTGGGATCATTCTTAGCAGGTTAGATTACTGCAACGCACTGCTCTGGGAGCGCCTAAAACTCTTCCTATGCTTCCGGCACAGGCCGGACCTGAGGTGCTGCGTGGGATCATTCTTAGCAGGTTAGATTACTGGAACGCACTGCTCCTGGGAGCGCCTAAAACTCTTCCTATGCTTCCGGCACAGGCTGGACCTGAGGTGCTGCGTGGGATCATTCTTAGCAGGTTAGATTACTGCAACGCACTGCTCTGGGAGCGCCTAAAACTCTTCCTATGCTTCCGGCACAGGCCGGACCTGAGGTGCTGCGTGGGATCATTCTTAGCAGGTTAGATTACTGCAACGCACTGCTCTGGGAGCGCCTAAAACTCTTCCTATGCTTCCGGCACAGGCCGGACCTGAGGTGCTGCGTGGGATCATTCTTAGCAGGTTAGATTACTGCAACGCACTGCTCCTGGGAGCGCCTAAAACTCTTCCTATGCTTCCGGCACAGGCCGGACCTGAGGTGCTGCGTGGGATCATTCTTAGCAGGTTAGATTACTGCAACGCACTGCTTCTGGGAGCGCCTAGAACTCTTCCTATGCTTCCGGCACAGGCCGGACCTGAGGTGCTGCGTGGGATCATTCTTAGCAGGTTAGATTACTGCAACGCACTGCTCTGGGAGCGCCTAAAACTCTTCCTATGCTTCCGGCACAGGCCGGACCTGAGGTGCTGCGTGGGATCATTCTTAGCAGGTTAGATTACTGCAACGCACTGCTTCTGGGAGCGCCTAAAACTCTTCCTATGCTTCCGGCACAGGCCAGACCTGAGGTGCTGCGTGGGATCATTCTTAGCAGGTTAGATTACTGGAACGCACTGCTCCTGGGAGCGCCTAAAACTCTTCCTATGCTTCCGGCACAGGCTGGACCTGAGGTGCTGCGTGGGATCATTCTTAGCAGGTTAGATTACTGCAACGCACTGCTCCTGGGAGCGCCTAAAACTCTTCCTATGCTTCCGGCACAGGCCGGACCTGAGGTGCTGCGTGGGATCATTCTTAGCAGGTTAGATTACTGCAACGCACTGCTCTGGGAGCGCCTAAAACTCTTCCTATGCTTCCGGCACAGGCCGGACCTGAGGTGCTGCGTGGGATCATTCTTAGCAGGTTAGATTACTGGAACGCACTGCTCCTGGGAGCGCCTAAAACTCTTCCTATGCTTCCGGCACAGGCTGGACCTGAGGTGCTGCGTGGGATCATTCTTAGCAGGTTAGATTACTGCAACGCACTGCTCTGGGAGCGCCTAAAACTCTTCCTATGCTTCCGGCACAGGCCGGACCTGAGGTGCTGCGTGGGATCATTCTTAGCAGGTTAGATTACTGCAACGCACTGCTTCTGGGAGCGCCTAAAACTCTTCCTATGCTTCCGGCACAGGCCGGACCTGAGGTGCTGCGTGGGATCATTCTTAGCAGGTTAGATTACTGCAACGCACTGCTCTGGGAGCGCCTAAAACTCTTCCTATGCTTCCGGCACAGGCCAGACCTGAGGTGCTGCGTGGGATCATTCTTAGCAGGTTAGATTACTGCAACGCACTGCTTCTGGGAGCGCCTAAAACTCTTCCTATGCTTCCGGCACAGGCTGGACCTGAGGTGCTGCGTGGGATCATTCTTAGCAGGTTAGATTACTGCAACGCACTGCTCTGGGAGCGCCTAAAACTCTTCCTATGCTTCCGGCACAGGCCGGACCTGAGGTGCTGCGTGGGATCATTCTTAGCAGGTTAGATTACTGCAACGCACTGCTCTGGGAGCGCCTAAAACTCTTCCTATGCTTCCGGCACAGGCCGGACCTGAGGTGCTGCGTGGGATCATTCTTAGCAGGTTAGATCACTGCAACGCACTGCTCTGGGAGCGCCTAAAACTCTTCCTATGCTTCCGGCACAGGCCGGACCTGAGGTGCTGCGTGGGATCATTCTTAGCAGGTTAGATTACTGCAACGCACTGCTCTGGGAGCGCCTAAAACTCTTCCTGTGCTTCCGGCACAGGCCGGACCTGAGGTGCTGCGTGGGATCATTCTTAGCAGGTTAGATTACTGCAACGCACTGCTCCTGGGAGCGCCTAAAACTCTTCCTCTGCTTCCGGCACAGGCCAGACCTGAGGTGCTGCGTGGGATCATTCTTAGCAGGTTAGATTACTGCAACGCACTGCTCTGGGAGCGCCTAAAACTCTTCCTCTGCTTCCGGCACAGGCCGGACCTGAGGTGCTGCGTGGGATCATTCTTAGCAGGTTAGATTACTGCAACGCACTGCTTCTGGGAGCGCCTAAAACTCTTCCTATGCTTCCGGCACAGGCCGGACCTGAGGTGCTGCGTGGGATCATTCTTAGCAGGTTAGATTACTGCAACGCACTGCTCTGGGAGCGCCTAAAACTCTTCCTATGCTTCCGGCACAGGCCGGACCTGAGGTGCTGCGTGGGATCATTCTTAGCAGGTTAGATTACTGCAACGCACTGCTTCTGGGAGCGCCTAAAACTCTTCCTATGCTTCCGGCACAGGCCAGACCTGAGGTGCTGCGTGGGATCATTCTTAGCAGGTTAGATTACTGCAACACACTGCTTCTGGGAGCGCCTAAAACTCTTCCTATGCTTCCGGCACAGGCCGGACCTGAGGTGCTGCGTGGGATCATTCTTAGCAGGTTAGATTACTGCAACGCACTGCTCTGGGAGCGCCTAAAACTCTTCCTATGCTTCCGGCACAGGCCAGACCTGAGGTGCTGCGTGGGATCATTCTTAGCAGGTTAGATTACTGCAACGCACTGCTCTGGGAGCGCCTAAAACTCTTCCTATGCTTCCGGCACAGGCCGGACCTGAGGTGCTGCGTGGGATCATTCTTAGCAGGTTAGATTACTGCAACGCACTGCTTCTGGGAATGCCTAAAACTCTTCCTATGCTTCCGGCACAGGCCGGACCTGAGGTGCTGCGTGGGATCATTCTTAGCAGGTTAGATTACTGCAACGCACTGCTCTGGGAGCGCCTAAAACTCTTCCTCTGCTTCCGGCACAGGCCGGACCTGAGGTGCTGCGTGGGATCATTCTTAGCAGGTTAGATTACTGCAACGCACTGCTCTGGGAGCGCCTAAAACTCTTCCTATGCTTCCGGCACAGGCCGGACCTGAGGTGCTGCGTGGGATCATTCTTAGCAGGTTACTGCACGCACTGCTCTGGGAGCGCCTAAAACTCTTCCTGTGCTTCCGGCACAGGCCAGACCTGAGGTGCTGCGTGGGATCATTCTTAGCAGGTTAGATTACTGGACGCACTGCTTCTGGAGCGCCTAAAACTCTTCCTATGCTTCCGGCACAGGCCATACCTGAGGTGCTGGGTGGGATCATTCTTAGCAGGTTAGATTACTGCAACGCACTGCTTCTGGGAGCGCCTAAAACTCTTCCCTATGCTTCCGGCACAGGCCGGACCTGAGGTGCTGCGTGGGATCATTCTTAGCAGGTTAGATTACTGCAACGCACTGCTTCAGGGAGCGCCTAAAACTCTTCCTGTGCTTCCGGCACAGGCCGGACCTGAGGTGCTGCGTGGGATCATTCTTAGCAGGTTAGATTACTGCAACGCACTGCTGCTTGGAGCACCTAAACTCTTCCTATGCTTCCGGCACAGCCGGACCTGAGGTGCTGCCGTGGGATCATTCTTAGCAGGTTAGATTACTGCAACGCACTGCTCTGGGAGCGCCTAAAACTCTTCCTATGCTTCCGGCACAGGCCAGACCTGAGGTGCTGCGTGGGATCATTCTTAGCAGGTTAGATTACTGCAACGCACTGCTTCTGGGAGCGCCTAAAACTCTTCCTATGCTTCCGGCACAGGCCGGACCTGAGGTGCTGCGTGGGATCATTCTTAGCAGGTTAGATTACTGCAACGCACTGCTTCTGGGAGCGCCTAAAACTCTTCCTATGGCTTCCGGCACAGGCCGGACCTGAGGTGCTGCGTGGGATCATTCTTAGCAGGTTAGATTACTGCAACGCACTGCTCTGGGATCGCCTAAAACTCTTCCTATGCTTCCGGCACAGGCCGGACCTGAGGTGCTGCGTGGGATCATTCTTAGCAGGTTAGATTCTGCAACGCACTGCTCTGGGAGCGCCTAAAACTCTTCCTATGCTTCCGGCACAGGCCAGACCTGAGGTGCTGCGTGGGATCATTCTTAGCAGGTTAGATTACTGCAACGCACTGCTTCTGGGAGCGCCTAAAACTCTTCCTATGCTTCCGGCACAGGCCGGACCTGAGGTGCTGCGGGATCATTCTTAGCAGGTTAGATTACTGCAACGCACTGCTCTGGGAGCGCCTAAAACTCTTCCTCTGCTTCCGGCACAGGCCAGACCTGAGGTGCTGCGTGGGATCATTCTTAGCAGGTTAGATTACTGCAACGCACTGCTCTGGGAGCGCCTAAAACTCTTCCTATGCTTCCGGCACAGGCCGGACCTGAGGTGCTGCGTGGGATCATTCTTAGCAGGTTAGATTACTGCAACGCACTGCTCTGGGAGCACCTAAAACTCTTCCTATGCTTCCGGCACAGGCCGGACCTGAGGTGCTGCGTGG